>NW_022987689.1:10644672-10687602 GCF_902827165.1 Trematomus bernacchii | reverse complement strand
CTTTTTTCAATATGTCTGAATTCATCCGATCATGCCTGATCCTCTGCAGTAACAGGTGTCTGCCTGTCAGTACTGAATCAGAGGGAGAAGTGATCAGAGGGGCAAAGGGGGAAAAGGAGGGAGCTTTGTTTGGATGTTTTAAAAAAAAAAGCCTTACAAGTGAATCTCAGGCTCACATCCAGCTAGTTAGTCAGCTCGCTTCAGCCTCTATGCACTCAGCTGTAGCAGCACCAAACAAGCAAACAAACAAAGCAACACACAGGCGTCTCATCTTTCCTCATCTGGAGAAGATGCCTCGAAGTAGGTTGTTTTTTCTCGCTTTTCTTGCTTCTACATCAGCTGATTAGGGTGGTTAGATTGATTGATTTGAAAAAGTGAAATCCCACGGGGACAATCTTGTTGTTTTCTTGCAGGCGGCGGTGTTTGAGATGCAAAAAGTGCAGTTCTTAACTCTGTGTGACGGCTGTTCTTGCATCTTTTGAGCAGCTTTGTAGGAAGTGGCTGGTTTGTGTTTGCAACTTATCAAAGGAAAACGGCTTTTATCTTCAAATGAGCCTTCAGCAGGGAGATCATAGACACTCAAATCATCCATGTGTTTCTTGCAGATCATTGTCTCCACACTAAACTTTAACATTGTGATGATTGATGTTATGGCCACTTACAGATAAAAAGGTGAAATTATTTATAAATACAGCCAACTCAGCACACTTAGTTAAGTTAGGTGTTTTTGTTGTTGTTAACTCTATCTCTTGAACATCTATATTTGCATCCGCAGTGCAGTGTAGACACATCTATGTATCATCATGTTTAGTATGGAGAGTCTGTATGTTGCAAACTTGGGAGATTGTTCAGCTGTGTGTGTGTGTGTGTGTGTGTGTGTGTGGTGTGTGTGTGTGTGTGTGTGTGTGTGTGTGTGTGTGTGTGTGTGTGTGTGTGTGTGTGTGTGTGTGTGTGTGTGTGTGTGTGTGTGTGTGTGTGTGTGTGTGTGTGTGTGTGTGTGTGTGTGTGTGTGTGTGTGTTATGGTCTGGAACTTCATCTCACCTTGAACTTTGAATAAATCCTTGTTGATTTTGCATGCCCCCACAGTCAACAGTAAAAATAACTTTTGCTGTTCCCGGAAAAAAATAATATTTCGGGAACAGCAAAATGATAT
This sequence comes from Trematomus bernacchii, assembly GCF_902827165.1. Classification (NCBI taxonomy): domain Eukaryota; kingdom Metazoa; phylum Chordata; class Actinopteri; order Perciformes; family Nototheniidae; genus Trematomus; species Trematomus bernacchii. The sequence continues at coordinate 10,686,448 of NW_022987689.1, read as the reverse complement.
CAAAACACAAGTCGGCAAGCTTGAAACATGTTTACACTCTCAAACATTCGGTTATTAAAAACTAAGCATTTTGTGAACATGCATGTGTTTTGGGAAGTAGCAAACGTAAGATAAACAGATGTTTTGATATACAGTAGTTCGGCTGTTGTTAAACCCCATTTACTTCCATTCAACAAGACTTTGTTCAGTTTTCTATTCTCTGGTCACATGGAGACATGTGAGAAAAACAATGTTATACTGAAGAAGTTAACACAGGTCGAGATATTGATACACACATGGTCATTTCGTTATTGAAGTATTCCTGACATGAAGTCAATGGGAAACGTCCTACAAGCGTGGGACTAGAAGAGATATATATCTATATATGTACCGCAGGTCTCCCTTGTAAAAGAGATCGTTGATCTCAATGGGATTTTTAACCTGGATAAATAAAGGAAAAAAAAAAATATATATATATATCTATATATCAACTTAATGTCACTGCAGCTAGTATTAATGTGTAGAAGTTCTGCTCTCTTATTTGAATAAGCTCTAGTCTAAACCAATGCAAGTGCACGCCGGTCATGTGTCTTTATACTTATCTGTGTCCATACTTGAGCCAGTGCATAATTACAATGACAATTGCAATCTGATTTGTTAACCTATTACATCAATGATTCATTCTAAACACATTTGATCATTATGGTGAGAAGCGTGGAGTCGCCTCAGGCATCATCAGGCATTTAATCTCCCACTGACCACCACTCTTCTTTTCATCAGTACTCTTAAAATTAAAATGTATTATTATTATTTATTATTATAAATTAATGTTCCTTCTTTCTTGTAAAAATTATATTTTGAGAGCATTTTAAGTGTAAAACTAGCATAGTGAAGATCGATAGTTACGTATGTAACTACGGTTCTATGAATACTGGATGACCGCCAGAGGCGGTGCTTTAGCACTGGATATCTTCTGTCTCGCGCATGCGTAGGTCGAATATTTATATCAACAAAGTCACGTGTGACCCCGTATGACACCGGAAGGTATAAGTTCCGGTGCTGTCAACGGGCTCAGTCCTATGGAATCTTCTCGCAGAAACACGAAATTCCGAGTGACCAAGAACTCTGGCGGTCATCCAGTATTCATAGAACCGTAGTTACATACGTAACTATCGTTCTATTTCATACTTACTGACCGCCAGAGGCGGTGCTTTAGCACTGGATGACCTATATCAACAGAGTCACGAGGAAGTCTGAATACTCACCTATAAGGATGGCCTAGACGGACTCTGCAGGAGGACCACACCCAGCGGGTGAGGGGCGGCAACATTCACCCTGTAATATCTGGCGAATGTGCTCGGAGATGCCCATGTGGCCGCAGCACATATGTCCTCCAGGGGCACACCTCTCCAGGTCGCCCATGATGTGGAGACACTCCTGGTAGAGTGGCACTTTACTCTAGGTGGCAAGGGACGGTCATTCGCCTTGTATGCCTGGGCAATGACGTCCACGATCCAGTGGGACAAGCGCTGTTTTGAGAGCGCACAGCCCATTCTAGGACCACCGTAACACACAAAGAGCTGCTCAGACTGACGCATGTCAGCGGTAGTCTGGACATAAGCTCTAAGGGCCCGCACCGGGCATAGGAGTCTCGACCTCTCTTCCCCCTCTCCTGATGGGGGGTCAAACCGTGCCAGCTGGATAGGCCGATTAAAATGAGAGCGTGCCAGCACCTTAGGGAGGAACGCTGTGTTCGGCCATAAGGTGACACCTGAGCCATCTGAGTTCCACCTCAGACACGAGCTGTTCACAGACAAGGCCTGAAGCTCGCTTACACGTTTTGTTGAGGTGATGGCAAGAGGGAAAGCAGTCTTAGCTGAGAGCCACTTCATTTCTGCCTGTAACAAAGGTTCAACAGGAGGCAAGCATAGGGCATCCAGCACCAAGGGAAGGTCCCATGTAGGGGCCCTTGGGATATTCAGGGGGCGAAGCCTCAGAGCTCCCCTTTAAAAAGAGGGATACCAGCCTATGGCTCCCCACTGTGCTGTTGTCAGCCCTTGCGTGTTGAGCTGATATAGCAGCCACATACACCCTGACGGTAGCGGGACACCGGCCGTCGTCCAGGAGGGACTGAAGGAACTCAAGGGTCGTAGGTACCGAGCAATATGCTGGGTCCTCATTTCGCCCTTGGCACCAGTCAAAAAACAGTTTCCACCTGTTTTCGTACTGCCTACGAGTAGGTTGTGCCCTAGCATTTGAGAATAGTCTTCCTGACAGACTCTATGCAGTCGCTCAGCAGTGGGTCGGGCCCAGTGGCCAGACCCACAGCTGGAGGTGGCAGGGGTCGGGGTGCCACATCCGACCCTCCAACTGAGACAAGAGGTCCTTCCTGTTGGGGAGACGCCAAGGCGTCCCACAGCAGAGTCTGTGCAGCAGATGGACAGGCCCGCACCTAGCTGGGTTAAACAAGGAAGTTTAACAGGACAGCCTAGCCAGGCAGCTGCTGCTAGAATGAAGCAGCGCGTCTATCAGGAGCGGGGGCGAGAACACCGCCCTCACTGGTTGAGTTAATAACGAATGCCAGATGCAGCGTAGGCGGGAGCGGGGTGCGACAACACAGCCTTCACCAGCTACCTGCTGAACGGAAAGAGTAGAGCAACGCTCCTACTCGCCAAACACAAAAGGAATGTAACTACACCCATGTTACCAGCAGAGGGAGCGGGAGCGAGAGCACTGCCTTCACCTAGCTGGAAAAAACAAGAAGTTTTAGCAGGACGGTTTATCCAGTCGGCTGCTGCTAGAATAAAGCATCACATCTACCAGGAGTGGGGGCGAGAACACTGTTTTCGCTGGTTGAGTGACTGTGTCCAGAGCCACCCCAATGAAGGTTAGGCTCTGAGAGGGGTTCCGACAACTCCTCTCCATGTTCACCTTGAGGCCTAGCCGGGCGACATGAGAGAGAAAGAGAGCCGTGTCCTGGATCGTCTGTAACCGGGATGGTGCACAGATTAACCAGTTGTCCAAGAGAGGGAGAGTCCAAATGGGAGCACCCTGAACTGGAAATGACGACCTCTGAAGGCAAAGCGAAGAAACTGCCTGTGATGAGGCACAATAGGCACATGACAATAAGCGTCCTTCAAGTCGACGGACGTGAACCATTCCCCCCTGGCCACGGTACGAAGAACGTCCGCTGTGCTCAGCACATGGAAAGGTAAAAATCCTTAGGAACTTGTTGAGTCTCCTCAGATCGAGGATTGGGCGAAGTCCACCGCCTTTCTTCCTTACCAGGAAGTAGGTCGCGTAGAAGCCCGGGCTGTGAGATGGGGTCCACAGGCTCGATTGCACCCTTGGCAAGGAGGACTGACAGCTCCTGGTTTAGGGCGATTTATTTTGCCGGGTCGCTTATGGTGGTCATTTTGACCCGGCTGAAGACTGGGGCCAGCGTCGGAACTGAAGTTTGTACCCTTGATTTAAGGAAGCGCTAAGAGCATCCTGCTGCAGGGAAGCTGAGAGGGCGAGCATGAGGTGCCTACACGGCCCATGCGCGCCGCTGCATCGTAAGCCTTAGTGAGCAGGTCATCAGTGACCCGACATTGGAGTCGAGGGCACCTGGCCTCCGACCTCAGGGCTTCGTCAGGGGAAACTATGAGGGAAGCAATGGTAGGCTCAACAGCCGGCGTGTGGTCAAGGCCAACTCTTGCCGCATCCTGCATGGCTACCAAGGCTCGGCCATCGGACGTAAGACTGTAAAGAGCCTTAGTGTCCCTCCAGCATGCATGTAACTCCCTCAGATACTCACAAGAGGGAGGAACAGTGCGGGTGGCGGGTGCCGGAGTGCGCCTAAAGAACGCACTGGCAGGCGCTGTTTCGGGAATGGAGAGCCAAGAGGAGTGACCTCATCTGGGCTAGCTCAGTAGTGAGTAGGTCCACCCTGGAGGACAGCCTATCAGGCTTAGTCCTCTTCTTGGGCGGTGCACCCACAGCCTCTGCGGCCCAACGCCTAGGATGGGTAGGTTGGGCTGGAGTCGACTGTGCGGGGGGAAGGCCACCCTCAGTCAGTAGTTCAACCTCGGCAGCTCTTACCGCACGAGGCATGATGGTGCAATTCATGCACGGGTCCTCCGAAGGCCCTCCCTCAGATGCTCGAGGCCAAGACAAGAGGGGCAAAGGTCATGGCCATCCTCTGGTTAAAGAGGAGCCATACAGGTGTTAGAGCCGTTAGACCTAGCGATAGCTAGAGCACTCAGCTGCCTGTAAATAACTGGCCAGGAAACAAATATGCCGTGGAGGGGAGTGAGCACAATAGTAGTTAGCTTGAGCGTGAGCACTCTGCTAACTGGAGTGAGAAAAAATGAAGTCAGTTAATGGGTTTATGCCGTGAGAGGAGAGCGGAATACTCTCTCCACTAGCGCCGTAGCGAGTTAGCCTAAGCGAGAGCACTCTGCTAACTGAAGGCTGGAACGGGCATCCAACTGTGTGCAGGGAGAGGGGAGCGGATTCACTCTCTTCACTAGCGCTGTAGCAAGTTAGCTTTGAGCGAGAGCACTCAGTTAACTGGAGGATGGAACAGGAACCAACTGTGTGCAGTGAAAAGGGAAGCGAAGACACTCTCTTCACTAGCACTATAGCAAGTTAGCTTTGAGCGAGAGCACTCAGCTAACTGGAGGATAGAACAGGAACTAATTGTGAGCTGTGAGAGGGGAGTGAAGACACTCTCTTCACTAGCGCTGTAGCAAGTTAGCTTTGAGCGAGAGCACTCCGCTAACTAGAGGATAGAACAGGAATTAATTGTGAGCTGTGAGAGGGGAGTGAAGACACTCTCTTCACTAGCACTGTAGCAAGTTAGCTTTGAGCGAGAGTACTCAGCTAACTGGAGGATAGAACAGGAACTAATTGTGAGCTGTGAGAGGGGGGCGGAGACGCTCCCTTCACTAGCGCCGTAACAGTTAGCTTGAATGAAACCACTCAGTTTAACTGGACGATAGAACAGGTAAAGAAACAATGTATGCGGTGAGAGGGGAGCGGAGACGCTCCCTTCACTCGCGCCGTAACAGTTAACTTGAACGAAAACACTCAGCTTAACTGGACGATAGAACAGGTAAAGAAACAATTGTATGTAGTGAGAGGGGGGGGGCGGAGACGCTCCCTTCACTAACGCCGTAACAGTTAGCTTGAACGAAAACACTCAGCTAACTGGACGATAGAACAGGCAAGGAACCAATGTATGCAGTGAAAGGGGGGGCGGAGACGCTCCCTTCACTAGTGCAGTAGAAAGTTAGCTTTCAACGGGAGCACTCAGCTAACTGGATGATAGTACAGGTAAAGAACCAAAAGTATGTAGTGAGGAGGAGGGCGGAGACGCTCCCTTCACTAGTGCAGTAGAAAGTTAGCTTTCAGCGGGAGCACTCAGCTAACTGGATGATAGTACAGGTAAAGAACCAAAGTATGTAGTGAGGAGGAGGGCGGAGACGCTCCCTTCACTAGTGCAGTAGAAAGTTAGCTTTCACCGGGAGCACTCAGCTAACTGGATGATAGTACAGGTAAAGAACCAAAAGTATGTAGTGAGGAGGAGGGCGGAGACGCTCCCTTCACTAGTACAGTAGAAAGTTAGCTTTCACCGGGAGCACTCAGCTAACTGGATGATAGTACAGGTAAAGAACCAAAAGTATGTAGTGAGGAGGAGGGCGGAGACGCTCTCTTCACTAGCGCAGTAGAAAGTTAGCTTTCAGCGGGAGCACTCAGCTAACTGGATGATAGTACAGGTAACAGTAACAAATTAGCGAGAGCCCTCGGTTAATTTGTACACAATTATCTCATTAGTTTGAGAGTATATAGATATAGCACAATCAGCAATAATTGGTAGCGATCTCACCGGCTGTGTGCAGGAGCGTCCGCTCTTTACCGGTCCGGAGCTCCTGGGGTCCGGGCGGTGAACACCGCGGTCCTCTCCCTTGGGAGAACGGACAGCTCGTCGCAGCCTTTGGAGGGCGAGCGTTTTTCCTAGCCCGCAGCTCCGATCAAACGATCGCAAGGCTACAGGTAGCGATGAGCTAGAATCCCAATTTTCAGTAAGCTTAGCTTGGCTTCTACTCATAAGTAGTAACCTACGCAGCGAGAAGATGAAAAAGGACTGAGCCCGTTGACAGCACCGGAACTTATACCTTCCGGTGTCATACGGGGTCACACGTGACTTTGTTGATATAAATATTCGACCTACGCATGCGCGAGACAGAAGATATCCAGTGCTAAAGCACCGCCTCTGGCGGTCAGTAAGTATGAAATAGAACTGTCTCTGACGGTGTCTGTGCAAACAGATCAGTCTTTTTATTCACTTTTAATGACATGCAATTTCTTTCTAAATGTACTGTATGAAGCTTAATTAGGCTTGAAACTCCACAAGGATTTGGTTTTACTAATGCAATGGGACATTTATTTTGCACATAAACAATTTGGGTGTTGAAAAGTGTCTTATTTACCTTTATAATAAGTCATATTTGTCCTGCATGTGTGCTTGTGTCACTTCAAAGATCCTCACACATTGAGTTACTGTTGTCACTTTAAAAGTCAGCAATTGATCATCATATTAAATTACATTTATAGAGATTAATCAGATTCAAATTCAGACTTTTATCACTTTTAGATGAGCTCACATCTCTTTCAGAGTATCTCCTTGACCGGGGGGCATTTATAGATTGTATCTCCAGCTCTGACATGATTTATTATAATTCCATCACTTTTATTATCTGGAAAGCTACCAGGAAAATGTCCAAGCAATTTAAGATCTAAATCATAATTTCAGGACCATTGCTCCAGTGTGCAGGATCTCAGTGCCCTTGGCTTGATTTAAAACCATCTGCGATCCAAATATTTATTTGTTTTCTTCACACAAGTTGGTTAAATCACAGGTTACGTTTAATCAGCTATGATCGTAGTAGCAGACACAAATACTATATAATCAGCCATTTGTTTGTTTGTTTGTTTGTTTGCTGTGCGTAAGTTAATTGATAGTGGTTCATCACACATTGAATAGCATAAATTAAGCATGAAAACAATGGAAGAACCGTTCATTAAAACACATTCTTTCACACGTACAAAAGTGATTAAAGAGAACTTAAAATGAAAATGGAGGATTCAAAGAAAATCCTCACACAGCACCGCACACACAATGACATGTAGTCTTTGTATTTGACCCATCCAATGTGACATGTATTTTACTTAAGAATTGTAATCAACTGCCAGTTTACTGTTATTCTAGAACATGTTTTGGGTGTTTTTGGCACAATTATATATAATTTATTTTAGTAGAAAAAGGATAACACTTCATTATTTGTTTAACCTGTTAAGCCCCAAAGCCCCCGTCGGCGGGTCTTTTTTTTTCACAAAAAAAAAAAAAAAAATGTTTTTTTTTTTCTTTATTAATTTTTTTTCTTTTTTTTTTTTTCTTTGGATGGAATGAATACCTATGGTGATAATTTAATGTAATACATCATTTTTATAGTCTGGTACCTGAAAAAGGTCAAATGGCACTGATGGAACCAGATGTACCCAAATGTGCCGAAAGCTTATTCCGCCTGGAACTTCTTTTTGCTAAACCTCTCTAAAAAGGTCAAATTTAACTTGTTTTGCCTCAATCTTGATACAGGGTTCTTATTATATGTTATAGTTTGGATTCCTAAAGCTTTTAGTCTACCATCCCATCATTCAAGGGTGGTTTTCACTATAAGTAATGTTTTTTCTTTAGGCGGAGGTAAGAATTTACCTTTTTTTACTATGTTCCATCTGAATTTACTCTGACTGAGAAAAATCTATATTGATTCTGACACTTCTACATCCAACTCACAGATGTAACCTTGCTTTGATAAAATAAATTATTCATATAACCCTTTTAGAAGTGAAGTTGTAGTCATTTGTTTTGGGCATGTCATTTTCGAGCCTGAAACCTGAAAAACAGGCTCGGGGCTTTTAAAGAACATTTATTGACACATGTGCGATATGATAGAATGTTAATTGTTTTTGGCGATTATCCAATCCTGATATCCTATATCTTAAGGGGGACGTGCAGCCTTAAATAGAATAGGAAATCCCCCCGTGGTCTGAACACTGGGATGACGAGGATGCTGAAGATCTAGATTTGAGGAGAAGTGGTCGTTGGATTATCTCAAACTGGGTCTGAAATCACAGCTGACTGCAGGAGAGAAGAGAACATATTTAAAGTTTGACAGCACTATGATTGGCTGCTGGAGATTGTGGTAAAATGAGCTGAGGAGTGAATGAACGTATAGCCAGTCTTCCTGACTGAATTTACGCTTTAGCTTCATTTTGTGTATCACATCTATCTTTTTAGGGTTATATTTTGGTCTTTTTATGTCTTTCTTGACAGACTCGGTAGGACAGATATTCAACAAGAACAGAAAGAACGTTTTAGGGAAACAAAACAAATATATTGTCGCATAACTGCTTCCTGATCCACCTGGTTTTATGAACATCAACATCCAGTTCTCTCATGGTGAGAGTGCTTCTTTAGGGTGCGCAACATGGCATCTACGTAATGGGTATTTAACTGGGGTGATGTGACTGACAACCTCTTTCATCCCTCCCTTCATATCAGCCACCACATGGTAACAGCAGGGTGTAAATCCATACAGCGTGCTTGTCAGGCAGGCTTCAAACTAAAGCTTTAATGCAAAACTGACACTTTATGTAGAAAACAACAACAACATTCTACATTCCCCAAACTTCATCTGTTTCTCAACTTTGCTAGTAGCAGAATAACAAATGTCACATATGGGATGGCGTTAGTGTGGTGTCAGTGTTTGCGACATTTCTCACCGACTCTCTGCCAGACACAGTGATATCTAGCCCGTTCTCCCACCACAGACGGCAGAGTCCATTTCACAACAATTTAAAATGTGTTTGACAACATGGCCAAAATAATGTTCAGGAAGACTGTAAATGTGTTAATAAACAGAATGTTTTGACATGTCTTTTTCTCTTTCCCTCCAGGAGTTGCAGTTTGAACGTCTGACCAGGGAGCTGGAAGCAGAGCGGCAGATCGTTGCCAGTCAGCTGGAGAGATGCAAGCTTGGCTCTGAGACCGGAAGCATGACTAGCATCAGGTGTGTTTGTGTGTTTGTCTCACACCTGTCAGATCCTCTTCTGAACGCTCTACCTGTGTGTGTCAGCTGTGCTCTTGCAGGTGAATGGCTTCAGAGCTGGTCACATTAGAGGTTCACTCTTGATTTGAGTCCAAAAGTCATCTAGATGATTGAATCCACATGTCAAAACACACCATTTTGTTTGAGGCGAGAGAGAATACTGCCCACAGTATTAAGTATGTAAGTCGCTTTGGATAAAAGCGTCTAACAAGTGACATGTAATGTATCTATATTGTTGTTTTCTTATAATTCACACAATCACCGTATATCAAATGGGAAGAAATACATACATCTGGTAGCTATATATTTTTCTTTGCCTGAATATTCAAATAAGATATGTATATCATTTGTTTTTAATAAGTAACCACAGTTTTTTTTAAACAAAGATCTGGACATCACATCACATTGAGTTCCAGTACAACAGGACGTCAAACTAAATGATGGATTAGCAAAGTTTGCCATTGTTAAAGTGACAGTTAATTACAACTCTGCATGGTGTTTTGCGCTTACAAAACGCTGAAAAACATGTACTGCGTGTGCAACTGATTTAATTAGACAAGCATTGCACATGAATTACAAATTAAATTAAATTAACATAAACAGCAAAAACTTGTAAACAGTAAAATAATAATAAACAAATAAACAAAACAGTACATATGTACATATCAACAGTGACATATGTATATAGAGTATCTCTATTGAATATACAATATGTACGGATTAACAAATAGAAGTCAGTGTACTTTGATAGGCCAGCCCTAATGATATGATTGGTGTAGCTGTGAAATACTGTAGGCTACACCAAGCTAGCGTATTATTATCTATGCAAGCTAGTTGACTACATTTGTAACCACACAACATAAAAGATGGTTGTACGTTTTTTAAAGACAGTGACCTCCAGAGTAGCTTTATAAATGAACAAAGAAGAACAGTTTTTACTTATTAAGTTTTTATGCAACTAAATTCCATTAATTATATTCACTTCAGCTGACCTCATTTTAAAAACAAGTAGGCTATTAGCTGTTATCAGTTCTCACTAGTGTTATTCGTTTTCTTGTCCTCATTATGAACATGCAGAATGACAACGGGAAGGTGAATGGGACATGAGGCAATTAGGCTGTAATCACTTTAAAATAAGTGTGAAAACTAAAGCGCAAGAATGATAATTTAAAACCTCTTATAAACCTGGTTGTATGTGCCTTCTTTGCTTCAAGAAAGGATACAGATCTGTCAAAAACTCAGGTGGAGGTTTACTGACAAGATGAAGATGCAATCTTAAAGCCCTTTCCTTCACATTGAGTACACACACCGCAGCACCTTTAAGCTCGGAGACGCACGAGGAATTAATCAATATCACTTTGCAGCAGGAGGCTTTGAACTTGAAAGAAATCTGACTTTGATTCCTACACAGTTAATCTGGATTTGATGATCATGTGACTAGCTAGTGACCAAATCCTTTCGCATAAACTGCATATCATTCTTCACTATGTTTTCTTTTATTATTATGACACATGAGTGTTATAGCCAAAACTCTATACATTTATAGGTTTTAGTTTTTTGCTTGTAGAATTGGCCCAACACAGACCATGTGATACACTAACATAGAAACCTAATCTCTTTAAACCTCTCTAATTTCCTAATTTGTCAGGTTTAATCAGGTGTGACAACATCACCCAGAATACATTTCTTTTGCAGAACTAGAGAGCAGAATGTCATATTCGGTGCCAAAATCATGTCAGTGTAACACTCCAGGTGGATCAAAGCGACTGCTTTTGGTAGTTCAAATTGATTGTTGGCTCAGGTCTAATGGCACAAAGCAAATCCCCAGCTTTGCAAACATGACACGCTATTAATTGTCTATTAAAAACAGCGATTGCTTCTTACGAAGAACCAAACAATGTGCAGCTGCCGCAGGAGTCCATTGTTCTGCTCAGGGCCTTCCGTTTTTTTTTTTAAGTGACCGTCATATTATCTTCTGCTGATTGAGTTTGGACCCTGGTGTCGTCTCTGCTCTGATCTCACAGAACACATTCCATACCAGCCCAATGTGAAAACAGCACTCCTGACACAATAGTGGTAACACACTTAGCCTGCCTCTCAGGACAATGTAACATGATTAAAGCATCTGGCTCTCTCTCTCACACACACACACGCACACGCACACGCACACGCACACACACACACACACACACACACACACACACACACACACACACACACACACACACACACACACACACACACACACACACACACACACCACACACACACACACACACACACACTAGACACAAACAATCCATCATCTTTTCTCCTCTTTGATTCCATTAAGCGAGCGGGGATTCCGTCCGTCTCAAACTAATTACTAGTCTGCCGACATTGTAATTCTCGTTTCAATTTGAGGGGTGGACCAACAATGAGCAGCAAAGAAGTTCTAAAACCGATTCATTCATGTGTCTAATTAACGGGCCATGCATTTTTCTGCTCAACGCTGTCGCTGTCACAGGGCTGCATTGAGGGCCTCCATTTAAAACAGATCCAACTTGGGAGATGGAAGAGGTGTGGAAGCCAAACAAAAAACACTTTTTCCACTTCAACACCCAGCTGCACACAGATGGAATAAAGACTTCCATCTTCTCACTCACTTGATTAAATGGGTTTATTATTTAGTGAGAAGCAGAGTGTCTTGTGATTTCCAGTCTTCCCTTGCTTTTTATAGGCAGTCCACTTTGTTCAGCTTGGATGTAATTGCCAAAAGGATGAATGATTTAGCAAAACACACAATTACAACAAGGCTAATCAAAAAGTATGTAATGCGTGTAGGATTTATTCTTCAATTACCTCCTAAACATTAGTATTGTTGCTGTTTTAAATAGTGTAATCGCTGCGTGTCCTTGCAAACATAAGGGACAGCATTTAATCTGCAGCGACAACACATGTACAGGAAATGTATCGTGTTGAAGGACCATTATTACATTGTACAAATGATGTACAATGTTTAAAATGGGTAACAACATCTGAGGGACACAATAGTTAATATATAATATTAACAGAACTGCTCTAGAGCCTAAGATTAATTATTACAATATCTCTGTCCAAGTGACATTGGCCTCCTTTCCTGACTGTATGATTAAATACCCATGCTGGCCAGTAAATAGTAAATTGCAGGGGAAAGAAGACATTGCTCCACTTAAAGAAGGGGTGGCCTGGTTGAAGTGACTCCTTAGAACACCCCTATGGTTTTAGGAGAATGGCACAGTCCAATCATCCAGGCCCATCTACTTTGCCAGGTGTGGTTCAGGAGTTTAGCCTTTTGCCAGGAGGAAAGTGAGCAACAAGACAACTACAGGAACAGGGTTAGCTCTTTTTATTTAAAAAAATAATAAATTAAGCAGGATTGCTTGTACTTGAACTAGCAAAGAACGTAGAAAATGAATAGCTTTTTTTTTGTATCTTTTTATTTCCTCCGTTTCATTTAGCTATGTTAGCAAACGTCTTTTAGCATGGCCCAGATGCATTTTTGCCGGTGTAGTCTTTTGTCTTCCTCTTTAGCAACAAGTTATGTGATATGATAAAAGCTCTCTTTTTGTGAGTTGCCTGGTTTACCATGTTCTAACTCCAGGTCTTGTTGCAGTTTGGGTGCAGGTTTCAGGTATTTTTCTCACCACTAGCTAAAGTGATGTATTGGTGTCATCCAGGTTAGCATTACTTGCTGCTAGCTACCAATTCTCACTCATTCAATGCTTCTGTGTCACATTTTCTTTATTTAGATCGTGCTGACAGTTGTCCAGCATAATGTTGGCGAAAGGCAATGGTTCCAGAAAAATATAGTTCTCTAAGAATGATCTAATTGTTTTGCAATAACTTAATTTTAAAATGCTCCAAGGGTCTCAATACTGTTAACCAACACAATATTGCACCAGAATCCTGTATTGTTTATACCTGTTGATGGAAACAGTATTTTCCCAATGAATTCTTAACACAAATTCAATGAATACCTTTCTTTCTGAGCTGAGACTAGTTTGTATTTAAGCCTATAGTGTTTTTTTCTTTTAAGCTCATAATCCAAATGGTTAAGAATGATAGACTTAATCTAATTTACTTATCCCTCTATAAAGTCTATTAAACCGTCCATTCAATGTATCATTTGGAGGATCACTACCTGGAATCCCGGAAGCATGTATTGTTGTTTCTTTGAAAAACTCCCTCACAGACAGTCTTATTGGCTTTCCCAAAGGAGCAGCTCTAGTTTCTACTCCCAAAGTAGTCTCCCATAGCCAGACCATCCTGCAAGGTGCTGTGTCAGCACAGGAGAAAGGTCTGGCTACACTCATTATCGTTCTGCCATAGGGGAAAAGAACATTCCTTCTTGTTTGTATTTCTTTAAGCCAGTCAAACTAAGCACAGGATGTATCGACAGAGCCCTGCAAAACACACAGATAGAGAATGCTGTGTTAAAATATTCTGTCCATAGCAGCCATATACCCACATTTTACACCCAATGAGTCGGACTACTCCCAGACGAACCACCGGTTTAGCAGGGTATATGTAATATAACCATTGTTGTTAAGACCAGGAACTCTTTGTTGTTTTCAGACAAAAAAGGAGCAAACAATACGGGATTGTGAAACTATGTATTGTAGCTTATCATGGGCTTACCCTGAATTGAGAAGATTATAATATCAAGGGTCCTTACATCTATTGAAACACCACATATTTTTGTCACAGGGCAATAGTCCCCAAATCCAATTGATATGTGAGTCATCGACCAAAATGTCCCTTTTTTCTTTAGTTAGAAGTCTTTTTATTTGACTTTGTCTGTCCTATAAACTTGGATTTGACAGCTCTATTAAAAAGTATGCATAAATAAAGGAATTCTGTCCCCAGATGGACAGGCAGGTCAAACTACAACAGTTGAATTAAGTGTTGAGTGTTAAGTGCAGCTGTTTGACTGTGAGGGGGCTGGCAGTTCAGGATTCAGCGCCTGTTGTGATGTGGAAGAAAAATACTTTTAGAAGTGCTAATGAGATCTTCAGCTCTGCCTTTGTTTCCAGTTTTAATCAGTAACCACAGGTCGCAGTGTCTGCCACGGCATATGCTGCTGCTTTATCACTTCAAAAGCGACAAATCCGCTGTGGGAATGTGTGTGTTGCTCTATCAGTCAAGCTGAGACAATGTTTTTGTCTGTTGGGAAAAAGGAGTGTGATATACATGGCCTCATTAGTTAGAGGGCCATTCCGCCCCAAATGTCAAGGTTGCATTCCGTACATTGGTGATTCTTGTGGGTTTAAACTCCGTACGAAGTGGATAAACTGAGGAAATGGTAAATATATTTGATTATGATTTCATTGTGCATGCAATTGGTCAATGACACACCACTCTTTTCTATTTACTTTATCACTTGAGCTCAGAGTAACTTTTGCAACATGTTTATCACACATTTTGTAAGACATTAGCCAAATTCAATGGCTAAAATGCCTAACTTCTAAGCTGTTATGACATTTGCCAAGCTATTTGTCTTGCCTGCCATTACTAAAACCGAGAAAAACAGCATTTTCCTTGCCTTAGGGAGGCTTCTACCCTGAACTTGTTGTTTAATCATTCAGTTTCCCTCTCAATCCCTTTTGTATTCTCTTGTTGGCTATCTCACTTTAGTTTTTTCTACATTTTGTGTCAACAGTTTAAAATTCTCTTTAAATTCTTCCTGTTTTTGTTGCATTTGGTTGCAATAGTTGGCTAAATTTGATCTCACACAAAAGTGCCATGGGTTAGCAATCTCCAACGAGTTCAAAGTAACTTAGTATCCTGATTTGATTACGACCAAGAAATATCACAAGGGACACCCCAGAGGACGTTGGTATCTCTCTGCTTTCTGTGTTGGTGTTCCCCACTCTGCCTAGTGTGTACTTGCTTCCTGGCTAAAGTCCCTCTATCTAATCGTCCGAGTGGACCTCTGACAGCGAGCACACACCCGGTACAGATATCAGAGCTCTGGTGGCACCGCAGTGGCCCCTCCACTCTTCTGGCCGAGGAGTCGCCTCCTCCCAGGGTGGGCTATTTATCTGCCTCTTTTGGCTCTGCATATTTGCGACAGTTGTCCAGTAATCGGATGCCCGGCTGCTTGTCTGGCCGTTGAATGTTGAGCGTGTGTGTATGTGTGCGTGCACAAGCATTGGCTGTTACCATAGCACCCGGCGAGACCCGCTGCTGCTTGTCTGGCGGGATAACGCAACCCTTCTATTGAGGGCCCATTACCCAGAAGCTGTCAGAGCGATCTGCTGCCAGCTTAGACCCGCAGTACTGTGGCTCTCCCTCTGCTCCTCATCAGCAAACGTTAACTAACAAGATGTTTGCAGAGGGGGACATATTGCTGCATTAATGCATAAGAAATGTTAGCTGTTTGTATTCAATTGAACAATTATTTTCAAAGCAACGTTACTAATGGTCATTTCAAGGACTCCCTGTGAGGCAATCTAAAGAGTCAAAACATGTAATGTCAGGTCGGTTGGACAGAGCGTTCTACATCCAAGGTCTTGCTGGTGAGTAGCTGAGTGGACGATATATGGACATGCCTTGGTCTTTCTTACTACATTTTTTTATCATCTACTCATTATACAATAAATAGACATGACCTTGATCATTTTTGCTGACCTCAATATGCCCGTTATGTTAACATGCGTGTTTGTTTTCATAAATATGTCGCCAACATTTTGGCCAATAGGATGCCAGAATAAACTGAGAGGCTTACTTAATTACAAGACATGTGCATTGTGAAGACACTGAACATTTTTGTAAAAATTCCTAAAAAAAGGACGAGCCTATCTATTGTCAATACATAGATAAGAATAAAGAGGGGCAGAAAAGCCTTCCTATCAAAACTGGCCCCATCTCATCATCAACAGATTACATTACATAATTCACATTCCCATAGGCACCATAATGAGGCTATAGCCCTGTGGACAATTACAATAACCCTGAATAGCCCTATAACGAGACTAACAACATCCTGTGTGATTTCCTTTACTCCGCTGCTGGTTCTCTTATTTCCCAGTTGCCATAGCAACCATCTCTGAAGTAGAATCACCTGTTGATCGTGTCACGCAAGGTGTATTTAATTAAGTTAACTGTTATTTGATTTGCTTTGGTTTGCTGGCAGCTTGATATAAATGAATCTTTTCAACATTATCCGACCTCGCTCAACAGCGAAAAGAGAGAAGATGATGCAGAGAGATAGAGAGTGGGACCCCACCTGTGGCAGGAGACAGGAGACCCTCGGGTGCTACTGTCTCCTGCCAGGGCTGATGGATGTGTAACAAGTCTTGTGTCAAGCTATACTCCTCTTTTTAAATAGTGTTTCTCACAGCGATGCCTTGGGTTTTGGGTAAGGTTGGCATTCATTCATGCATTGCAGATAACAATCGGTTGGGGTTTGGTCTAAGGTTGGGTTCAGGTACATGTAAGGGGAAACTCAAATCAATTGGGAAATTGACATCACGTTATTATGCCTCTAATTTTTCAGCTGTTTTTTGTCTATGTCTGCCTCTGCGCTTTGTCTGCCCTTGGGTCTGATGAGCATGCTGAATGATATTTCTTAACAAAGAAAACCAATTGTTATTGCAGGCGTGTACTATTTTTCATTCATTAAGGATTCTAGTGTGTTGGAGGCATATGTGACTCAAAATTGACTTTTAAATGCCACAAGCCTGCGTCGAGCCTTGTTCATTAATTCCTCTAGTTCCATAGCCCTGAAAACAAAAAATGAAGCACCAGGGAAGAAAAAACATCTGGCTCCTCACATTCCCCCTCGATTATATACTGTGTAAATATGGCAGTTATATTGCTAATTAGGAAACATTCTACGCAGTTTTCCCATACGTTTTCATATCGGGCCACTGATGTTTTCAAAAGACAGAGCGTCAAAGTCAGAGCGACGAGCCTGCACTGTGTGTTGCATATGGCTAAGTCATAAAGGATGTGAACTGCGGAGCGATATCGTAGAGTTAACGTCTCTCTTTATATTAATGTGAGAGCTATAGTCCCTTGAGCTACAGTTGGGCTGAACGCCTCTATATGACTGTAGAGTTGTTTTGAAGTATCAAAAGTAGTGAGAACAGAGGATCAGAGAGAGAAAGACGGAGTTTGAGGAAAGAGGGAAAAAAATAAGCTCTCTGGCTCAGTTTGATTCAGTTATGCAGTATTTGCCAGTTGGAGTTATATTCACTCCGATAGACTTTAATGTTACTGCTGTATTTATACACACAGATCATATTCATCATTTAACTTTCGTTAGAGGCTGATACATCATCATCATTTTGTAGGATTCACATTTTTTCTCGTTTTTTCTAGTTTACACACATAGCATTTGTTTGCATGTGAATTACTTTTGTGCAAAAAGGCATCATTGTCAAAATAACACACACAACACAATTCATTTACCAATTGGATGTAAAAAGAAATAAGAGTATGGTCATTTCTTTGACATGTTTATGACAGTCAAAATCAGGGCTGCAACGATTAATTTCTTTACCGACTAATTTTCCAATTATGTTCTAGATTTATAAACTAATTATGTGATATATAAAATGTCAGAAAACAGTGAAAAAATTCCAACTGATGCCTTTTTAATGTCTTGTTTTGTCACACCAAAACCCAGAAATATTCAGTAAAATGTCTTATCATTTTCTGTTATTTTTGCATGTATAATAACTTTAACGATAATTTAACTATCTGAAATTCTGTTAAGCTCTAGTCAAAATGGGCTTACATTTATTAAATAAAAAAATGGCAGTGTGAGTTTTGTGAGACCTCACACAATGAAAAGGTTTTTATGTGATCTGTCTTTTGAAGTTTTTGTTCTTTCATTTTCAAAGGTTCTTTTGGTGAAATACGGCTCTCTACGATGCCCCCGAACTGCATCATCTTGGATAACACTGCACGCTCCTGTCTAAATGCCAGTGCTCGGAATGGTTATACCATAATTCAGCCTGGATAAAACTCCCACACATTTTTTGTCTTAGCCAATGTCCCCACATTTTGAGTACAGCTAAGGTAAACCATTTGGTATTTTGAAAAAGATTTAAAGAGGCTCTCATTGAATTAAAGGAAAATCTTTATTGGCAAAACAAACCCTTGTGTCACATTAGAGCATCGCATTTGTGTGTCAACAGATAATTTGTGATCTTTAGAATTTCTTTAATTATCTTTGACATTATTTGGCAACATTGCCAAACCTTTCTTCAAAGTTTGGATGTAAATTAGTATCTATGTCTTTATTGGCTCAGAAATATGGACTATGAAATTACTCTAATGCTTATGATGGTGCCTGTTTTGATGATGTAAGCGATGAGGATGTTCATTTTTTAATCCTTATTGATCCAAAGAAGGCCGACTGCTTGATGATAACAGTGGTGGGTTCTTGTGTGTGTTCTTGGTATTGATCTCACAGCGAGAGGGAATAGGAAGGAAGGTTGTGAGGTACATTTCAAACACTAGCATTCGTTGTGGTCCATACTGAACTCTGCGTATTGATCTTATGGAGAGACTTTGAAGCAAAGACAGGGCAGCAGAGAAAGAGATAAAAAGGCCAGCAATCTACAGTATACAAGTGAATGGAGGCAAGAGTAAGGCAGGATGGGAAATGTTTGGGGGGGACACAGGATGGTTTTCCAAAGTTTTGGTATTGCACAATACTGTCTTTTCAGACTTATTGCGGATGACATGACGCCAGCTTTGACCTCGCATTACACTCAATGATATTTCACACGCTGTGACTTCAGTTGCAACACTGTAGTGGAAAATTACTTTTACTGTTTGTCTAATGAAAGAAAAGCAGGTGACTTTATGACACACAAGGTTGGATCAGCCGAGCAGGCAGTAAGTCAATAAGAGCATGATAATCTTATGTTTCCCTTCATTCACCCAGGGCCACATTATGTTTATGTATGATGGTTTATGCTATTGGTTTATTCTACTGTTGTGAGAAGCCTATCCGCCCTGCTGACTTCAATTTTATGTTGTCATGGAAGCTGTACGCAGTTGCTCTGGGTTGTTAAATTGATGTTTTTCACAACTTTTATTATTTTTATGATTTCAGGGCTGTTATTTCCCAGAGTTGACTGTCGGACAGCCTCTAAAGCTGGGGTTAGGTTTGCTACGATTTCCCAATTCTTCTACAGCTATTTTTCATAGTTGTTACAAGGTTATGAGGCCTCAAGGGATGAGCTGAAAGGCAAGGGCCATGTGATTGAGACAGTCGACTGCACAGTTACTATGTGTTCAAAATGGATTGGCTGGCTGCTATATAATAGCACAACACAGTCTCACTCCCTGATAGTCCAATAGCGACGCTTGGTCAGGGTCCTTTGGCGTGCAGTTGTGACGCGCCGAGTCTCCTTCAGCTTCATAATCGGACGCAAAGAGCTTTCAACTGATTGCAATGTATTCCCATCGGCGGCGGTATTTTATCAACTTTCCTGCAATGTTAACTATGTTGAAGCACTTATTTTAACCGATATTATACATATTTATTATACTCTTATAAGATGTATGTAGATAGAATAAAAAATGTGCAGAATACGACAGTTTAATGGTGGAGGTATACACACATATTGATAGATGTCTTGTAATGCACTGTTGAGGAACCTGCGACGCGCACTGCCACTCCAACATCCAATCACAGAGCTTGAGGACTAATCACAGGGTTTGTCAAGCAAAGCGCATGGTGTAGTCCGATAGCTGAGGATTCTGGGTAGTGTAGTGTCTTCTGCCATCCTAAACTCCGAAAAAATATTTGTTTCTCCGAATCGAAGGGGAAAAATACAAAAGCATTGTACACAATTTAAACCAATCAATGTTGTGTAATTAACAAGGATAATCTGGTGTTTTTGAGTTGATGAGTAGTGCAGATATCACTGTAAAATCAATCGACAGTAAGGAGAATACAACTGCACGCCAAAGGACCCTGACCAAGCGTCGCTATTGGACTATCAGGGAGTGAGACTGTGTTGAATAGCATGGTAACTCAAACTCATCTTTGTGTCAAATATCAGTTTTGTAAATGTTTGCCAATTGGTTTAACCAACAGAATTACCTATTTTAAACACTTTTTACATGCACACAAACTTATATAAAACACGACAGGGAAGGATACGACGAAAAATGCATAAAAGGGCCTTTTTAATCACTTATATTGAGACAGTAGGATGTCCCCCTGTTGACACCCATATCCCCACAGAAAGTCACAGTTTGAACACAACAAAAAATATTCCAAAGCTGTCATAAAATCTGAGTTTGAGAAAGTTTTCTTTTTGAGTAAGGAACCAAACAAAAATGTGTGGGAGGAAAGGCGAGAAAAAAGAGGACGAGGTTGAAAAGAGGACAGAGCAGGGACCAGAAGGGTGGTGGAGAGAGGGAGGGAGGGAGTGAGGGAATAACAAAATGAGCCAGGAGGCAAAGGAAGCAGGGGGAGATGCATTCTCATGTTAAGCCCTTTTAACCTGCTACCATGCAAACACACACTGAGCTAGCATGAGTCACTCAGAGACCCAGACACTCTTAATAAGCCTAATATCCTCCACAGTCACAGACAGGCTCTGTCTGTCACACTCACACACTCGGCTCTGTGTGTGTGTGTGTGTGTGTGTGTGTGTGTGTGTGTGTGTGTGTGTGTGTGTGTGTGTGTGTGTGTGTGTGTGTGTGTGTGTGTGTGTGTGTGTGTGTGTGTGTGTGTGTGTGTGTGTGTGTGTGTGTGTGTGTGTGTGTGTGTGTGTGTGTGTGTGGCCCCCAGTAAGTACAGTCATCTGTGACTCTATTATTGATCTGCATGCAGAACGGAGACAGAACTGTCAGATAAGCTCAGATGAAAACCTCCTTAGACTACAAACACGCTGGGAGATTTGCACAAAGACACAAACACATGCACTTTAACACACACATACATATTCATGCTGACTTGAAATAAACCTATTCTGAAGCACACAAGCTGGAATAGAGTAATTGGGTAAAGAAATGCAATGCAAAGCTGCTGTAAGTTTAGACACATTTGTAGGTGTTATCTTTCTTTAAGGACTTTTTTTGCATTTGTACATGTTGGGACATTTATTAACACATTGTTGGCATAATGTGCCTGCAAGCATCTACAGTTAAAGAAAACATAAATGTACTGTTAAATATCCACTATTCAAAGACGAAATGAGGCAGAATAAAAGGAACATTTGTGCTAAATGAAATGCAATCAAAGAGATCCTTTGAATAGTTCAACAACCTCAAGGCCACACATAACATTACTGTCAATTCACATGGCTTAGGTTGCTATGGTAATATGTGTCTAAGGTGCACAGTAAAGAGTACAAGAAGAGAACTCACACACACTAACCAAGTTGTTGTGGTGAGGGCCGTTTTTCCTTTCAAATGTTAAATTGTAATTGAACTATTTAGAATAATAGATAACATAGACATTTTTATCTTCAGACCATCAGTAAATCCTTGCAAGCAGAATATAGTTACACAAATGACTCCTGGCAATTCAATCTCCCTCAGTCACACATTTGAACGTGAGTAAAAAATAAAATCATACAGCCCTATGAGATGAACTGTTGATAGCCTAACTTAATTAACTAATTTCCTTAAATGCAATTATGACGAATTCAAAGCCAAGTTCACGCCCAGGAGTCTGCTGCAGCAGCACAAAGGGACTGAGAACAGCTCATCGGACTGTGTGTGTGTGTGTGTGTGTGTGTGTGTGTGTGTGTGTGTGTGTGTGTGTGTGTGTGTGTGTGTGTGTGTGTGTGTGTGTGTGTGTGTGTGTGTGTGTGTGTGTGTGTGTGTGTGTGTGTGTGTGTGTGTGTGTGTGTGTGTGAGAGAGAGAGAGAGTGTGTGAGAGAGTGCGTGCGTGCATGTGTAAAAAGTGTGTACAGAAGGTGTGTACAACAGGCCAAGTCCAAAGCCAGTAAATTGATTTGACATCTAGCTAGCTAGAGAGTAAATGGCCACAGCTCTGGATTGTCGATTTGGGGTGTAAAAAGGACAGCACACTGCTACTACAAGCCTAACAGTTGGGATTTGGCACCGGGACTGTGTCACGTATCAGGTGTCGAGGATAACTTGTCCAGACAGCGGTATCAGGGACACACATTCCCAATAGAAAGTCCTTTAGTGGGTTAGTGCTTCAGCTAAGGACACGTTTTTCTCCAGCATATAAGAGTAGGTCTGCCCTATATGAAGGACTTGTAACAGTTGAAAAACTCTGTCTACTATAAGACAGAACCTCAACTCCTGCTAAATGGAGATGTAGCGGTACACTAAAGTCATGGTTTGGTCTATACCCCGGTTTAGGAATTGCAAATCAGTGTGAGTTTGGTACAATAAAAGGAAAAAAAGCTATAAAGGCATGTTTCTTTATATATATTCTGAACAGCACACAATCCTACTGCTGGAGACTGAAGAGGCATTTCGCTGCCTCGCAACTTCAGTAAACTGTGACAGACTTGTACCGCCAATCAGCTACCTGTGCTAAATGTTGCTCAAAGCCTAAAGCTAATAGTATACAGACATTAAGCTATTTTACCTACTTTAATATCCATACAGTGTGTTCGGATGAAGCTGCATTCACAGGACAGTGACCCCTGTACGTTGAAGGTTGGGCTTGAGTATACAAACCGCCCTACTGCTAAACCAAAAGCACTGCTGTCTTTTAATAAATGGACACTGAACACTTATCCCAAAAGGTGTTTGTGTCTATTGACAGAAACACGTATTTATTTATAGCTCTTGACAGGCTCAATATTTCGGCACTTGATAACTGGAAAAAAGAGGAGATTTGGAAAGTCGGCGAACAGCAGCTTTTGTTTTTACTTGCTTTGCTGAAAAGATGACTGATCATTCCACTCTGTGAAGTCTGCTGTCTTAGACGCTTTCTTGTCATTCAAAATACTTCTCTTTCATTTTGTTTCGAAGGAAGGCTCAAAAGCCTTTTACAGCACCATAAGAGAGATGTATCACAGCCAATCATTTTTGACATTCTGCTTGCCGAGATTTCTATCCACATGATCGGCAGCATTGGAGAGTTTTGACACATGGATTATTTATCTGCTGAGAGAAATATGAATACCTCTAGAGATGTTATCTGTCTCTGGGCAGTTCTGGAAAGACTGCCCAGTCTCACACAGAGAACCAACATGTCCTCCCCCTCGCCTCTCATTAACTTCTGGCTCCAAGTCAAAATGGCCGCCTCCCACACTGGCAGTCAATCTGACCAATTTAGTGGGTCACAGGAGACTTTTGCTTCTCTCTCTCTGCCTCTCTCTCTCTCTCTCTCTAACCATTTGTCTGGAGCATGTGGACGGGGTAACAGAGATGGCGAGCTGCGCCTCGTCCTGCTGGGCTTTAATCACTCGCATCAAAGGGTCTCGTGCTTCTCTCTCTGTCTGGATGGCAGAGGGGAGGAAGATGAAGCGTTACTCTACCTCCGCTGAATTCATGAACATCAGACCCAGACAGAACTCATATCTCCCGTCACCTTCACTGTCCTCGCTCCAGTTTGGCAGCTCATGCAGAGCTATTTATTCAAAAGCAACAGAATTTCACTGAAAAATATTATCGTTTGCAGCCAGACACCGAGCTCTGCATTCATTTAGTGTTACTTTCTTTGGTGATTGCAATCTGCTGAGGCACTGCTGGCAACCGGCATTATGTTATTTGCATTTGCAACTAGACAAAATTGTTTTTTTCTGCACTCTCTTTAGTGATTTTGAATGTGCTCTAACAGACTTTTCGTGTTCAAGAATTCTGACTTGGTGACATTGATGATAATACACATAAAGGTCATGAACAAACTTCTCACTCCATATGGGTTCCCATCTTGTCTGATGATCAACTCTACCAAGACCTTCTCTGATGTTCATTAACTTAAAGTCTTATGGGAAGATTGTGTCATTGCTAAAAAGTTACCAATGTAGATTTTTGGTAAAAAGTGAAATGTCAAAGCTTGATACACCTAACCATCTACCCAAACCACATCCCATATGTAGTGCTATTAAGATGTCATTGTACAAATACATTTGCTTTGCTTCTTAACAAAAGTCAGAGGTCAGGTTAGGCTACAGCTTTGTAATTTAGTATCTTTGTTGTAGGACTCCCAACATGCAAGACTATCTGGAATAAGCCATGGGTTGTAGAATTTCCTACCATCTAATTACACCATCCTGCCATGCATAATGCACTACACGGCCCTTCTCTGGGTAGCATGTTCAACAGTCTCCTGAGGCTGTTGACATTTTCAACCCCTTGAATTCTCTCCTCTCTTGAGATATGAGATACAGCCGAGTTAGATATTACCCGCACAAAGCAGCAACAGTTGGCTATTGTTCCGACATAATATGCAATTAGGTAAAATTCAGGTGACCGGGCGAGATAAAGCGCATAGTTACAGTGCACACTGGGGTCCTCCATCTTCCAGGCTCAGACTGTAATTAAAGGTCCACAATAGGCGTTCTGGGATGTGCCTGAGCCTTTTCCTATAGCTGGCTGAGGGACTGTCTGAATGTTACCAACGTGGCACAAAATAAATACTGGAGTCCCATTTTAATAATATCAGCATCCCTTGGCTCTGTGTTATTTTTCCTCTGCAGCGTGTGTTTATCTGTATTCTCTCAGGATCTACGATGCAAAAATCTTCCAGTCTGTGTTGTAACTCTCAATGGTCTTGCATTTAGCTTCTAGATGCTGTTAACGGCCCTCCTTATATATCATATGCACCATATGGACTAATTTCTACAAGCCGGTCTTAAATCAACACTAAGATACTGACCAAACGTCACATTTATAACTACTTGCTTCCTGTGCCGTAACAGGTTTTCATTGCTTTGTCTCATTCAAGAGCTTCTTGCATCAGCTGACCAGCAACATTAGAGTTCTATATCTTCAATACAAAACACTGACTCCTCCTTAACTGACTCCATCACCAGCTACATCTAATTCTACCAACAAAATGTTCCATTCACTTCAGTCATCTCTGGGAAAAGACAGATAGACAGCACTACAAATCAGGAAAAGTTCACAGAGGAAATCATTCACAAACTACTCAGACACAATAATAAAGCAGGTTTGTTTAACTAACACCATTTTTTGTTGCATAGTATAAAATCAATACATTTAGAAAAGTAAATCACTTTACTGTAATGCAGCCTTTAAAGCCAAGACAAGGCACTTACAGTATGCAGTAGTGTAATATCTACAGACAACCCAGTCTCACGGCATTTCGTGTTATAGTCACGACATTTAATCTATTGATTCGTGTTCACCAACACGATTTTCCCCTTTTTTTCGTGTCACACAGAACGATTTTAAAAGCAAGTATTTCTATTGGTAGTGTGTTTCGTGCCTGCACCACGTCTTTTTGTCCGGTCGGGTCTTGGAAGACCGGAAGCTGTGTGGTTCATAAAAACATTTTCTTAATCAATATCAAGCCACGATTATTGTTTTTATTTTAAATTCTATAATGTTGGACTTTTTTTACCATTTTTTTACTTCTAATTTGTTACTCCTATCTAAATAACACACTGTTATTTACTCAACAATAACACACAATTATCCTTCTTTTTATTTATTAGTTTAATTCTATAATATCGGGCTTTTTTGCCGTCCGTCAGGAACTGAATTTCAAAATAAAGTCACCGGAAACATACGTAGGCGATACACACCCACTGAACTGATTACCCAAGATCCTCAGCTATGGTTGAAGCTCGGTGATTGGATGTTTTAGCCACAATGCACGTTGGGATATGGTGTTTATGCGATATGAAATCCGATTTTCTTTTAAAAAAAAGAAACTAATACTTTATTCCGAGTGTACTTGCTTTTCTCTTTGAAAGTCATCACATAAATGCATTGTAATACACGGTTCGGCTGCATTAAATATTACACATCTGCCTTAGTTCTTTATTTATAGAGCCCTGATTAGAAGACCTTTGGACAAATTGGAAGAACTGCCGCCGAAACTGAATACGTGACGTGGATCATAAATATATCAGCAATTAAACAACATCTTTAATTTCTCTTCACACAATACGTCTCCTTGCAGTATCAACATTAATTCGGCTGACTTTTATATTTGATCCAATTGGTAGATAGGTTATATTTACACCATAACGGTGCACAGCTGATAGAAAAGGACTTGTAGCTTTTAAAGATATTATTGATTTTCTTTGAATTAAAGAATGTAAATACTGAGTTGAGAGTATAGGGAATAGGTTTTGGGTGATGGGAGACACATCTATGGATTCAGAATTTCAATAGCTTACCAATAAATGACGGATACCTTTCTCTCTATGTTTTACAAATCAGATATTAATGTGTAGAACTACAATATGTGAAATAATATAGCAATATCTATGTGAAAACATGAATAAAACTACACATCTTCAGATGTTATACATACATACGTGTCCTACACTAATAATAAAAAGTATAATTTGTTGTGTTAACACTTTAAACTTGACAGTTTTTTAACCCGCACCGCCTAGTGGTTAAAGCACATTATGGAATTTCTTTGTTGAATATGTTATATTTGATGAAAAAAATATTAAGAGTACATACAAAATAAGGGGAAAGTAGAAGATCAATGATAGAAATATAGAATATAAAAAATCAAGAAGATACTGTAAGTGATCTCTACAATAAAACAGTTTAGCCGGATGTACAAAGATATTAATAGGAGGATGTGCAAAACAGACAAACAAATTAACCTTTATTTAAACATTAAAGAATACTTTACGTTAAGGTCTTCTTTTAAATAAGAAAACAGCTTTGGGGGTATCTACAGATTATATTAAGCCTGACAAAGTACTTAACATCTAATATATTGCTTTCCTGCAATGTTAACTATGTTGAAGCACTTATTTTAACTGATAGTATACATATTAATTATACTCTTATGTATGTAGATAGTATAAGAAATGTGCAGAATACGACAGTTTAATGGTGGAGGTATACACACATATTGATAGATGTCTTGTAATGCACTGTTGAGGAACCTGCGACCCAAGTTTGTCATTCATTGCATAACTACACCGTAGTTGTGTATGATATGTCAATAAACCTTAGAAAATCTTGAAATCTTGAAAGGGATGTGCAAAATAGCCATTATATACAGTCTTTAATTAACTATTAGTAGAGAATAACGAGTAATGAATATACTTTATAGGGATCTGCAGATAAATGTTTTGTCTTCTCAAGCACCAACTATCTAATATCTCTCCTGATTGTTGGCACTTGACAATCACCTTCTCTGAATTTTACTCAGGTGTAACTAAAGTCTGATTTAAGGGTTGTTTATATTTCACATCATTAATCAGAATCTGCAAAGTAACTAAAATAAATGTAGTGGAGTAAAAATACCAGGTTAACCTCTGAATTGTAGTGGAGTAGAATTACAAAGTAACAATGAGCTGTCATGTGGGTATATATTAATGCTGCCCATTATGGACACAAGCGATTTTCACCCATTTATTAATTATATGTTTTAAATTTGTTTAAAACACCCGTTCGACTCCAGTTTTGTATAGTCTGCCGTGGTTTCATTCCATTTCAAAGAGCTGTTTGACGCTCGGCGTAACATTGGCACACTGTCACTCCAACATCCAATCACAGAGCTTGAAGATTAATCACAGGGTTTGTCAAGCAAAGGGACTGTAGTCCCAAACGATAGCTGAGGATTATGGGTAGTGTAGTGTCTTCGGCCATAAACTCAGAAAAAACTATTTGTTTCTCCGAATCGAAGGGGGAAAACACAAAAGCATTGTACACAATTTAAACCAATCAATGTTGTGCAATTAACAAGGATAAACTGATGTTTTTAGTTGATGAGTACTGCAGATTACTATGCAAACTTCGAGACCGGAAATGCCTGGCAACGCAATTCTGTTGATAGTTATTTCATAATGCATTAACACCATATCCCAACGTGCATTGCGGCTAAAACATCCAAACACCGAGCTTCAACCATAGCTGAGGATCTTGGGTAATCAGTTCAGTGGGTGTGTATCGCCTACGTCTGTTTCCGGTGACTTTATTTTGAAATTCAGTTCCTGACGGACGGCAAAAAAGCCAGATATTATAGAATTAAACAAATAAATAAAAAGAAGGATAATTGTGTGTTATTGTTGAGTATAACAGTGTGTTTTTTTTTTAAATACTGATTTCAGTATTCTGAGGCTCTGAGCCCCAAAGTCCGACATTATACGATTTAAAATAAAAACAATAATCGTGGCTTGATATTGAGTAAGAAAATGTTTTTATGAACCACACAGCTTCCGGTCTTCCAAGACCCGACCGGACAAAAAGACGTGGTGCAGGCACGAAACATACTACCAATAGAAATACATTGCTTTTAAAATCGTTCTGTGTGACACGAAAAAAAGGGGAAAATTGTGTTGGTGAACACGAATCAATAGATTAAATGTCGTGACTATAACATGAAATGCCGTAAGACTGGGTTGCTACTGAAGAGGATATAATATAGTCTTGTATATCTTTATCGATATAACATTGATATGTTGCCAGCCCTTTCTCTAAATGCCTATACAGTTCCAGTTGACTGACAAACGAATGGCTGCAACACCCACTAAACTCTTAATACAGGATCAATGCATGAAACGGCTCTGCAGAAAAATGGCTTCTTGTGTAAACCTGCACTCGTGTGCTAGTAAATACAGAAGCAGGTTCAGGTTTGACATCTACGCTTGTATAAACAGAATATTGTGGATATTAGCATAGCAACAGAGTTTACACAACAGATGTTTTTTTCTATCTCAGGATTCCTGCTCAGCTTTTTAGCTATCATATTATTCATGTTTCTCATAAACAGGATTTTAGCTTATCTGGGTTATTGCAAATGTAACGTGGCATATAGCTTCCATGCGGAACTTCACAAATTTAACACGGAAGCTAAATAATAGGTAGCTTGATGTTTAGTAATCCAGAAGGTAATGGATATTGGGAGACACACTTTGAAGGTAAAATGTGCTGTTGATGCTTCAGGGTGTTCAAATATAACATGTTATCAACTTAAAAAAATACACTATTTCTAAAAGAGTAATAATTGGATGCTTATTGCTGCTGCGTTTGCTCAAAACACTTCTGGGACTCACGCTAAGCATCATTTAGGGACCAGCTTGTGAACACATTGAAGGGCTTAGCACCTAAAGTCCCATTTATATATATATATTTTTTGGACTTTGTCATGTAAGCAAACATTTGCTAAGCAACTCAAATATTATCAGCTTGTAATAGACTTCTGCCTCCAGTACTGTCCATATTAAACCTTGATAAATCAGCAATCATTAATAAATAAATGTTCCTGTTTGGTAAAACAGCTACTACACAACACAACATATGCATTTGTTATGATTCTTAATTGTTGTGTATTTATGCAGGTTTTTCCTTGAATGTATAAGTTTGCTTTTATATAAATCATCACATCAGCATCACAATAAGCCGATTTTATACCTCACTTGGTGTGACAAATGCATTTTAGTTTCACAGTGATGTGTGAGTGGACAATAAAGAGGAGGCATAACTCCTAAAATGCATATTTGTGTGCAAGGAAAACTCAACTGGCAGTGATTGATGATCAAAGAAAAGTGAAATAAAACAAAACATTTAAATTAGGCTTTTTTTTAATCATCCACTTTGACTGTTCTTTGAATGGTAGAAAACACATTGAAGTGACACATCTTAATGCTAATTTGGACTTTATTTATATGATTATATGCTTTCAAAAGTGCAGTGTCAGTAGTTGTGATGAGAATGTGAATTAAATAGATGTGAAAAAGTCAACTAAAGGTAACTGTGAAGATTGAGAGAGAATATGTATAAAACAAAATCTGACTGATTTAGTAATCTTTTGCATATCAATTCTTTAAAATGCGCCTGAGTAAATTAACAATCACACTTTGGCTTTAGTTTGTGAGTCAAGCAACGGCAACTTTTTTGTTTGAGGGTTTTAAATACCTAAAATGGCTATTGCTTTCCTTTCTTTGTATTGTGTTTCTTTATGGATGGCTCTATTATCTAACAGCTACTGTATGTCTACAAGAGGGCTGGCCATTGTGGTCAGAAAAGATAACAGATAATATGCAGGGCTTGGAAATAGATGGATTATATTGACTGAGTTGAGAATGTGTTTATTGGGTGGATAAAATGCTATCTCTGGCATCCCCTCTTTTAAGCCCCCCTCTGCAGAGCTCCCTCTCTCAGTGTCATATTCTGACTCCGCTCTTCAGTGGTTCCCCTTCTCTTTCTCTCGACCATTATCCCTCGCTCTTGGTATTATATTCCACTTTTTCATTTCCTCTGTCCCTATTGTTTTCCAACTCTCTGTCTGTGTATCATATTCTTTCCATTACCCTGTAGCCGAGAGACCAGTCGGTTGGATAAGGTGGTCGGAGAGTGGTAGTTTCATTTGATGTTTTTCTCTAGGAATAGCATCAAATAGCTTTAATGTGCTCTTCAAAGCAGCTGGAAATATCAGGTCAGAATGTACAACAGGAGTTGATCATTATTTTAAATTACAGAGCATTACACTTCACATGTGTTCTTTCATCCACATAACAGCTTCATCAAGTGGTGCTTTTGACTAAACTTGGCATAACTGGGCTCAAGTATTACAAAAGATTGCTTTCACTTAACTTGCTTTTCACCTGATTGAAAATTGAGCTCAAGTTTGACTCTTTTCTTGACATTAATTTTCCCATTTGGGGTATAGATTTTATTGTAGACCTAAAATAGAAGAGTCCAATATGTCATTCAGTCTAATGGATCCGATTTCTAGTAAAGTAGTGTCAGGTTTTTATTTTAGACACCTCTGCTTGGTGGAGCTCCAGAAACATTGGCAGTCTAAAGAAACTCTTTCTTTTCTTATTATGATTATAGGCTTTTAGGTTATTACCCCATTTCTGGTGGATTAACATTAGCTGAGCCATTACAGGTTACAATAATAGATATTTAGCGTCAGAGTTTTTCACAGGGTCTTCATCTTTGTATAATATTTGGGTCTTTTGTTGGTGTTCCTGAGAGTATACAGCCACCTTATTCTTGTTAATTTGTTACTTGAGTATCAGTGTTGACCCTAAACCCAATTAACCCAGTTTATCTTGTAAACAGATTAAGTTCAAATCAAATCAAATCAGGTTTTATTTATAAAGCACATTTAAAAGCGATTTTTGGTCGAGCCAAAGTGCTGTACATGTAATAAAAACACATTACTACAAAACACAATAAACGACAATAAATTACAACAGATAAATCTTAAAAAACAAAATAAAAATAAAACACACGGAAAAGTCAGGAGTCGTGCTCCGCTCTAACTAGAAAGCCAGAGAGAAGAAGTGTGTTTTTAGTTTTGATTTAAAAACCCCTAGGGTCTGGGCCGACCTCACATGGAGGGGCAGAGTGTTCCAGAGCCTAGGGCCAGCTGCTGCGAAGGCTCGGTGCCCTTGGGTTTTTAGCCTGGTCTTGGGCACTACCAGCAGCAGCTGGTCAGCAGACCTTAAAGCTCTGGCTGGGGTGTAGCGCTGGAGCAGTTCAGTTATATAGGCCGGAGCCAGCCCATTTAGGGCTTTAAAAACAAATAAAAGGATTTTAAAATCAATTCTGAACCGAACTGGAAGCCAGTGAGGCCAGAATAGGGGTGATGTGGTCGCGCTTTTTGTGACCAGTCAGCAAACGTGCAGCAGCGTTTTGGACTAGCTGTAAGCGTTTGATTGAGGCCTGGTCCATACCCACATACAGAGCGTTACAATAGTCCAGTCTTGAGGTTACAAAGGCGTTAATAACCCTTTCTAAGTCTTTAAAAGATAAATACGACTTGGTTTTGGCCAATAGTCTTATTTTAAAAAAGCAGGATTTTACTACGGTGCTGACCTGCTTGTCGAATTTAAAAGTGCTGGTGAAGGTCACTCCAAGGTTCATGACCGAGGGGAGGATGTTTTTTTTGATAGAGCCCAGAATATCAACCGGAGAGGCTGGAGGTTGCGGTCCAAAAAAGATGACCTCAGTCTTGCTCTCGTTGAGGTTGAGGAAGTTTTTGCTCAGCCAGGATTTTATCTCTGCTAAGCAGTCCATCAGCTGCTAAGTTAAGATCACGTTCCAACCAAAAACTAACCAGTCCAGACTTAGTTTGAGACCATGCCAAGACCACTTGCTCTGAAGAGTTTAGGTACAAATGTTTTTTTCCACACCCGAGTAGGACTTATTTTGATCAAATCTGCCTAAACAAATCCAACCAACCAGAATACGATTCAACTGGAATAAAA
The DNA here is from genome assembly GCF_902827165.1 of Trematomus bernacchii. Classification (NCBI taxonomy): domain Eukaryota; kingdom Metazoa; phylum Chordata; class Actinopteri; order Perciformes; family Nototheniidae; genus Trematomus; species Trematomus bernacchii. Next base: position 10,654,005 of record NW_022987689.1, on the reverse strand, counting down.
AACAACACCTAAAACACTGACATTTTGAGATTATGCAGTATTGTTGATTAATTTTATGGGAAAACAACATTGTTCTTGCCCTGGGATTATGTTAAACAGCATTATCTAACCTGTTTGGATTTTGTGTATACACCACAAGCAGCATAGAATATGTGCAATAAAATGTTATTACATGCACTGACAGCTTTTTTAATTAATTAATGACATATCAATCCCTGTGTTGCTGCTCCCCAGCCACAGGTCATACTTAATATTTGACCCTTTTACTCATTCAAACACAAAAAACAGTGTCGATCCCTGTGCCACCCGAGGCTGTTGTCTATAAACACAAACCTATCCAAGTTTACACTCGCACGCACATGCACACTGCATTATATCATTAGTGGTGATGAAGTGCCAATGCCATGACGTGACCCGCAGCAGGCGAGTTGATCACGCTGTCAATTAGTTCTCTCTCGTCGACTAATTATACTGTCACATCCCATTGATGCGCCAGGGAGACTCGACTGGAAAGAACTCTCTGTATTTCCTGGGCCAAGAGGTCAATGAGCTGTTTCGGATACTGAGGTCTGATTGGTGGCCAGGAGGAGTAGGACTGCTTATTTGGGCAGAGAGGGCTGGTGAAGCTCAGGTGGTCATCCAAATCTGCACTTTGGAGAACATCAATATATCCGTCCTATAAACAGAAAACCCATCAAACTATTGTGAGGGATGGCAAGTTGGTGAATCAGTCAGTACAGGAAGATGGGTCAGTGTATGTTTTGGTCATTGGATTTTCTTTTCACAAAAGGATATTCAAAAACTAAGAGCGAATTTTCGTTTTAAAATTGAAAAACCAAAATTGAAATACAAGGCGTTTTTCTTTATCATGGTCAAGGGATTTACTAAACTTAAAAAACGGGATGATTTTCATTTTCTACTTCTCAAAACAAAAATCACTAGAAAACAGAAACAAAAAAACTACAGTTTTTTCATATTCTGCTACCGGAAGTTACCTTACAAAACAAGAGCGCAGACGAAACTCACGGAAGTGATTTCAAAACAAAAGCACTCGTACAGTATGCTAAAATCACACTTTGAATCACTACAGTATCCTGTTGAAGGAACTGTGATTATTATAAACAAGGGGAATTTAGCGATCACAATGAAAACGGCCAAGACACACTTTGAGTCCAGAAAAGGAATGTTATTAAGGGCTGTAAATATAATAAGCCTATGTCTAAAATGGACAACATTGTTAGGAGATTTAAACTATACAGCGATTCTGCACTGCGGTCAAGCTATATTTGACGAGTGATACACATTTTTTTTACCACAAGTTCTTAAGAAAACGTACACTGTTGGACTCGGTACTAGTTTGACTTCTACCAGAAATAAAATGAAGTACTTTTACTGTGTACTTTGTGAGTAATCCTCTGTCAAAGTCCCCTCCATAGTAGGCTACATAAGGCATGTTTTTCTGCTATCTTTGATGAATGAAAAACCTTTCTTCATGAGACTGATATTGTTGGACAGAGTATTTTAAGAGGATGGTAGACTTGATATCAGCAATACTTCCAGTCAGTACTCCGGCAGCAGCATTTTTACCCCTTGGAAAGTCTTTAGAGTCTGGCCTGGATAGCTGGTCTATCCTTCAGCAAAGTGACACACCTTGTCACTCTTGTTGGCCTCTTATGACAATGCTGTCTTTTAAAATATGATTATTTCTCTGCTCCTAGTTCATTCCTCGTAGATTCTTCCATCAGTCCCAGTCATTGCATGTCAGTCAATAGAGCTTCGAAAAATGTGTCCAATTCAACAAAATGGTTTTTTGTGAGTGAAGGCCAGAGCTAAATTATAGATTGTTTGATTGTGTAATTACAAGGTGAGAGAAAAGAAATCCACATCCTCCTATTAAACGTATTGTTTTTCCTTTTCCATGTTATACTTATACTTACTTGTATTTGAACATTTGCATGTTGAACTACATGCTGATATATCTTCCCCAGCCTCAAGGAAATACATTAAAATAAATGGATTCATAATTTTAAAAAATTGATTAAAACGTATAAATTAATAATGTTGTGTGCAAACATTTCAAATTTAAATATAAAATGAAAAAGATGTTTACTTTTGAAATGATTTCTCACAAAAACCTTTCTAAATTATAGTAAATTATTAAAAAAGGTTTAGTCAATATAAGTTTTTCTGCCTAAAATAGTTGAAATTGAACGTAAAATATCAAACACCACATGCATGGCAATTAACCCAATTAACCTGTTGAACCCCATCCGCAAAACATACACTGACCAAGATGGCCCAACACTTTAATACCAACCGAAATATCTCAATACCTGGGGGCATTCATGGTCCCTAGTGGATGAGCCCCTGACATTTCCTGTTCCGAGACACCATTCGATTGACATTTGGGTTTCCACCAGCACCATCATAAAGTCAACATTTAAATGTTTCCTATACTTTGGTTTGCAAATAATATCTACTAATTTATGACATTTATATCAGCGTGAGCCATAGTCTACTAGCCTACTTTAACTGTAATGCCAATTAGCAAATCTCAGCAAGATGCTTAACTAAGAGGTTGATTGTGATAAACATTATACCTGCTTATCATCAGCATGTTAACATGTTCATAGTGAGACCGTTAGCATTCTGACGTTTAGCTCAAGGCACCATTCAAACACAAATAATGGCTCTTGTTTCTTGACAACTTTATTAATCAGGTAATTGCTGTGGTACTAGTAGATAGTAACATGCTTGTAAGTTTACAAAGCTGAATGGTAGACAAAAATGTGGTTGTCTGTTTTCTTCTCCCCAGTGAACGCTCCCTGATTGTGATGCATGATCCAACCCCTGTGATGGAGGATTGTTTTGCTATAGTGTAGTTTAGTTTAGCCTATTGTCTTCTCAGATTTTGCGTTATATATTCTCATTTATTTTCTTCTCTTTCGCCTTCCCCGTGTCTTATCTGGTTTTGTCTGGTCTGTTCTGGTCTGTTTTGATCTCGCCGATAATGTGAGCACATTAATGCCCCCCCACCCCACCTCCAGCTCAGACAGAAATCTGAAACCCTCCAGACTGTTTTATATTCCAGCTCCAGCCCCTGTTGATGTAACCACTTGATGATAACACGCCTTGGCCTCTTTCCTCACAGTTCCCAATGAGGTTTCTGTGTGTGAGCACTCCGCTTGCATTTAGTTTTACTCGCATCACACCCTGGGCATTGGTAAATAACAAAAACACGCTTTTACTCGAGCATTTTCAAGATGAAACATTTTGACACTAGGAAAAATTGTGCGAGGACCAGTCTGTCCTGGGCTTTAGGAAAACATTGACTCAGCCTCTGTCATCAGTACTGGCTGTCTGAACCCAGACGAGTGATAATAATCCTCATCATCCTGCTCCATTCTAGGTGTGTGTCAGATATAAACACACTCCATCCTCCTAGACGTGCGGGTACAGTCTCACTCTGCTCCCTTATGTTGTGTGATGCATTTTCCTCCTCTGTGTGTGCACGTGTGGGGGTTTATTGTTTGGTATAATAACACCTGATGAATGAGGAGTCTGCTTTGCTGACAGAGGGTCCCATTAACACGTAGCGCTTGGCTCCCCCTTCGCAATCCGTCACACACCACATACACACAGAGAATGGAGGTAATCAATGGGATGATTTAATAGCATCTGCTCTGTGTCCGCAGGGAGTGAATAGGATTCATCCCTAGATTTATCTGTGGATGCTTTTGGTTACAGATTTGGAGGATTTCACACCAACTTTTTATTTGGAATCAAGCAGCAATTTTGACAAGAGAACATTTTGTGACATGATATTAATTGGTCAATATTTTCTTATCACCAGTGATTTGGCCCCTTAAGGAATTGTCTCATATTTTGGAAAAGCATATGTAAGCTTTCCTGCAAAGAGATGAGCAGTTTGACACCACTGTCATGTGTATGGTAAATAGATGAATGGAAACAGCCTGTAAGCATACACAAATATAAATTAGCTAGCTTGGCTTTGTCCAAAGTAAAAGAAAACAACATGCAGGTTTCACATTTCTGTTGTGTGTGTTAAACAAAAAACACATCATGTTTAAATAAGTGAGCTTTAGAGTTGCTGCTAGTTGGCAGTGTGTACTTTTTTCTTAAACACAAGCATAAGCATATATTGTCACATATAGACAATAAAGTGATTTCTCATCTAACTCTTGTAAGAAGGCCTTTTTTCCATAATGTCAAACTATTCCTATGAAGAATTGCTCTATCCTTCACTTTGGGGATGGACAAAATAGATTTTCTTTTAACCTGTAGATGGAAGGATATTTATCACACATAATCAATTTATATAGCTATTATATTGACAAAGGTTAATTGGTCATCCAGCGGTGGATGTGGATATGGAATGCTCGACCCACTTAAGGCTGCTTCAGAATTTGATGCATTGCTTCCTAGTAAAGGTCAAAACAAGTGCTCATCAGAGAAGCACTAAAAACAACTTAGTGGTGATTCTTTTAAGGAAAGTGTCTCAGAATATTAAAATAATATGATTATGTAATGTTTGGGGCTTTAATATAGGCATGTCAAGTAGTGATACTTACTTGTGGGCGATCAGTTATCTGTACAGCATTGTGCATAGATAGAGTTTGATGGTTAACCTTGTGGATGATAATAGGCCATCTAACTCACAGACAGCATGTTTTATTTATAGCGTTCACTGTAATTTACCAGTGTTGGTGAGATGGATTTATAGTCCATATAAGTAAGACTTGACAGGGTTTACTGACTGGCCTGTTAGCTTTCTGTAAAACCCAATCAAGCTGTTTTTACAACCGTGCAATCTACTCTACTCTGTATTCTCGCCTCATTTTATTTTCCTTAAATGAGAGCTAATGACTGTGAAACCCTGCTCAGTTCTGCAGTGGTCATTAAAGGTCAGATGTCTCCAATATCTCCCACCCAAGCATCGCAGTGAATCAAAGAACAAGTGGAAAACTGCAGCATATGGCAGCAGTCCCAGGAGATAATTATGCACCGTAGCACAATCGATTCTACTTACAAAAAGTTGGCAGTATCTGTTACAGTTTGTTAATGAGTTTTTTAATCGTTGAATGTTATAGTTACCACAGTTAAGGTAGTTGCTTGCGCAATTTGGGGAACTCAATGGTTTTTGGATTCATGTTTCAGGTGCCTCAGTCAAAAGCACAGTTTAATTTGATGGCAAGACAGTAAAACAGGTACATTTCAAAGCAAATGGTCCACAATATAGAGCTTGGGGATTAGCATTTTGTCGAGCTGGCTGCCGACCATAGGTAGAGGTAGAAAGGAACAAGGAAGGCAAGAGTCAGATGGTAAACAATGATGTAATCAAACAGCAGTTATAAATGGTAAATATTTGAAGTACCTGAGATAACTGCCTTGCCTTTTATGCCAAATGTACCACACCACTGTAAATTAAGAATGCATTGTTTAAAATTGAACAAAGTGGTGTATGACTGCCGAAGTAAAGGTAAACTGCCAATTGCTGTAATGCCCCTTTCACACCAACGCGGTTCCCGTTCTAGCTCCATGCTAGAGCTTTTCTGGTTCGGAACCGTTTTTTCTTTTCAGCCCCCGTTTTGTTCACACCGCCCAGAGCCCGACTGGTGCTGCCGCTGCTGCGTCATGACGTCACCGTTTACGTCGCTGATTTTCTCCCCAACGGCGTTACGGCGCTCACTACAACAACAATGGGGGACTGCGTCGGGTCGATGGTCGTGTTGCTTTTAATCATGCGAAGCCAGATTAAATTAAATAACGACTTGTCCAACCTTATACTTTTCTCCAGAGTGCCGTGGTTCATTGTTTATTAATGTGTTTCAGCGGCATTTACCGACCGCTGCAGTGCTGCTCTTCCACCGGAGTTTATTCTCCCGTTAGCTCCGGGTTAGCTCACACGGCAGCGGCCGCTGTAAAGTATTCACTGTCTGACTGTCACACAAGCAGCTGATACATATCCCCAATTCCCCATAAGTGAATGTGTGTCAGTCTGAATTGACGCTGTTTGGCATCACAACACTGTTATGAAAGTTTCTCTGGTATAAAATGGGTGATGTTAGCATAGCAACCGAAGCTAAACTGACTATCTTGACTACTTGTTGTTGCTATCCTATTGTGGCATAAGCCGTTTTCTACAGGCACATTTTACCGGCGTATTTTTCATTATGATTCTACTTGTGATAGTCGGACATGACAACCTGTGCAGCCCATGTATTGATTCCATCCGATAGCTGCTATAATAACAAACAAAACGTCTGCCTGCTCTCCACAATGATCAATAACAGCGAACGGATGGTCAAAGTAAGATACAAATAAACAGAATCACACTAAGCCTGGTTAGTGTTGCCTGACTTTATAAAGTGTGTTTTTTTTTACAAGTGTGTGGTTGCGTTCTAGTCACTTTGCTCAGCGCTACTGCTTGTTACAAATTGTATTTGCCGTACTCGCCTTTAACTGTTAGCTCAGGTTAATCTCGCCCCCCTCCGACGTAAGCGTGACGTATGCGGTTCTTGCTTCTAGACCGACAATTTTTTGGTGCTTGAAACGAACCGGATTCCATGCTTAAAAAAACGGTGCTTTTCAGGCTCTAGCTCCGAACCGGCCCTGGAACCGCGTTGGTGTGAAAGCCCCATAAGGGAGTTTTGTGACTTTCTGTCAGTATAGTAATGTATGGTTATTATGGTTACTATGGGTTGTAATGTTTTAAAAAATTGTAGGAATACATTTTTGCAATCAGTGTTTTTTTCTGAAATAATAAATCAGTTATGTGCACTTTAGTGGGACGGTATTTCAGAAAAACAGGAAAAGTATTACACATTGTTATTTCAAATAATAATTTCTCCAACTTCTTAAACCCTGTGTTTAGCTTGAAATATGTTAGAGGGTATCCTTTTGGATTTCTTGAAAAAAAGAAAGTTCATCCTTCAGTTTACATTAAAAAATGAAAAACTGCAAATGGCTACAGTATATACGTTTTTCACCACATGATATACAATGATATAATACTCAAATCAGTGTTTGCCATGGTATTCCTGTTATTTTATAATGCTATAAAGCACATTGAGATGGGAAAAATTGATTTAGGCGGTTTCAAATGCTGTTGCACTGTAAAATTGTCCTGCAAGTGCATCAACAAACAAGCGTGGAATGTCATTTTTGCTCATATTTCTAACCATGTTTGCTTTCTTTTGTTTGTCTCTTGCAGCTCAGCAGATGAGAAATTTCGCTGGAACAACCAAGGTAATATTTCCTCTCAAATCCGACATATTGTCTGGTCCTCTATTGTTTGCAATACAGCACTGCTCACGCTGAACATTGCTGACTGAGCGTTATTATATTGCTGGCCATTGTAAAAGTTCCCCAGCATGCACTAACAACATATTGATGCAATTTCTTTATGAGAACTATGGTGGCTGCCTGCAATGAAAGCCACATTTAAAAATGTTGCTCTAACAAAAAAAAATAAACCCTCCTGTCTCTCAAATTCCCTCACCTCATCCGACAGCTAAGTAAAGGTCAAACAGCATTTGCAAATATTCATAGTATTTCGTTTAAACTGTTTGGAGAGCCATATGAGAAGTGTTTTTCACACAAGAGAAAACAAGAATCAATGAGTGTGAGGCTTTTCAGGTGATTTGCAAGTCAAATGAAGACACCTCTCTGGGCCTGACATCTTCTTTGACAGCATTTTAGTTGAAAAAAACCGCCCATACAAGACACTAAGGTCTCTCTCTCTTCCTCTTTGTCAGTCATGCTGGGATGTATAGGGTGTTGAGGCTAGATTGATTGTCTGAGTGCAAGGTTGGCGACCTCTGCCAACAAAGAGGTGACTAAAGATTATTGGTCAAAATGTTTCAAACTGAAGGCTTTCAGTGCTGCTGTGGTTTTCATCCATCTGCTGCACCTAAGCCTGACCACCAGGAGAGACTAAATTGACTCTGCCACGAAAAACCTCCCGAATTTCAATCAGACTTTTTGATCTTGTCATCGCGATTCATTAAAAACCCATCACCTCTGGATCAAGCAGGTTTAAAAATGACTTTTGACTTGTGGGTGTGAGGGTGAGAGTAAATCCAGCCCAATGATGCAGACAGCATTGGAAATGTTTCACCAGCATCATCAACATCATCAGTCTGCAGTTGCGGCAGTCGAAGTCAATAAAATCAGCCTCCTAAATCCACTCAACAGTCCTCTACTATTACCATCTCTGTCTCCCAAAAAGAGATTAACTCTTCTCCTCAGACTCATTTGTGAGTTGTATCCTTCGTGGCAGGCCTCTCTAACTGGAAGACCCTGAGCATCAAACGGCCTGGGATCTAAGTACAAGTCTTTGCCCCATAGACCCAGATCCCACAAGACTTGTTGCTGGATTATCAGTCAAGTTTTTTCGCTTCACCCAAGGTTCATCCTTACGCATTACTCATGTGATGAGACAAGAGTGAGGCCACTTTTTAGGATGCTAATCAGCCTGAAAAAGAATTAATTTGAACTTGCATGGTGCATTTGTGCATTTTGGTGTAAAAGGATTTTCAACAGTATAGGGAGGGAAAGATGTCCGGTAGACTCCCTATAGGTCATTCTTTGCTTTTTAGTGACTTGTAAAAGTATAAAAATGATCTTATATGAATCAGAGGTTTTAAGTGTGGTATAATAACCTTAAGAATTAACTCAAAAACGTTAACTCTTTGAACCTTTGGCTGTCTTGCTTGGTATTCAATCATTGTCATGAAGTCTTGGATTGCTTGAAACACTTTATATTGTTTTTCTCAAAGTAGGTTACGCATCTCCAAATTAAATCGAAATTTCAGTGGTGCTATCGATATTCTGGGACAGATTTTTATTTATTGAAAAAAAGCAACTTGATTTTTATGGGGAATTTTGTCCTGAAGGCCCAAAGTAGCTACCTGTTCATGAATGAATAGAGACTGGATTTCATGACCAAATGTTTCAACAATGTTGTGGACAGTTAGCTCCCACACATTCTTTTAGACGTTATTACCTTTTGGTGATCCTGCACCTGAAAATATCATGCTGCATTATTTGCTCGTGTTTCACGTGTTAACAACTCCCTTTTTTTGCATGATCCATTATTGGATAAATCGAGCCATGAGTCTAGCTTAAGTCTCATGACTCTGCACTCTGAAGGTTGAAATATAAGGTGTCTTTGTTTTAACTTTTGTTCCTTTTACCATTTTCTGTGTGTGCACATGTAGATGGACACAAGGATATCGAGGAGGAGCTGACGACAGGCTTGGAGCTGGTGGACTCCTGCATCCGATCGCTCCAGGAATCAGGCATCTTGGA